>NC_057801.1:735881147-735886182 GCF_018294505.1 Triticum aestivum
TACTAAGGACCGGCATGGCTACAGTAAGCCGTACCACTGGAAGATCTCCGGTGAGATACGACACTGTTGCCATGCCTGCCCTGACCTCAGCTACAGTATGCAGTGCACTGTGCCCACGACGCCGGCCTGTACGATCCAAAGACGGCAGGACCGCCTGTCAGTGGGAGGGCAGAAGCTGGCCTGGGCAGCCCGAAGACGGGCCCGTGGGAGTCGGCCTCCCTGGAGTTGGCCGACTCCCCCCGGGCCCCACGAGCCATTAATCAGACAAGATGGGGAATGGCGACAGTGATCGCCCGATAGACGGTGGCACTGTTGCCACAACCCGATGACAAAGCCTGCGTCATCAAGAGTGCCGCTACAGTCTCGAGCCTGTTCGCGGGACCCGCCAATTGGCGGCCCTAGAAGCCGGCAGGATGGACGGCAGCCTAAGAGACAGACGGCTGGGACCCGCACCCAGCTGGATTACTATTGTACCCCCGGGGGGTAGGCCTATATAAACCCCCCGTAGCACCCATGCAAAGGGTTCGGATCTAGAGAGGAAGATAGACCAGATAGCCCAGGGAGGAGAGAGCTAGACTTGCCCTCTCCTACCTCCCGAAACAGCTCCAGGAGCACTATTGTAGTTACCTTGCTTGAGTGATCATGCGGATACCCCGCAGAGCAGCAGGAGGGGTGTTATCTCCTAGGACTGCCCTGAAGCTGGGTAAGTTCCGCCGGCGTGCATGTCTTCGCCTCATCCCGCTTCCAGGCACCGGCGACGTTCTACTTGCTCCCACCATGATAAGCCATCCTTTGGCATATGTCGTATCCAACCCCCAACACTACCCCGACCTTGTAGCCCCTCAACCCCCTCCAGCAGATCACGACGGTGAAAACCATGGAGAAACCTCGACGTCCGTGAGTCAAGCCCGCTTAGATATGAACGAGGTAGACTAAAATCGCTCGAATGATACCGAGTCTTAGAATGACCTCGCCTTGTAATCTTGTGACCCTGTATCGCCATAGTTAAATGCTGTTTGCTTGTGCGCTCTTGTTTTTAATAGTAGCCATGCATGAGTATGTTGATGTGCGATTGCATTTTTTTATCCCGGGCGTAGCTGCCAACCTCGACGACGCAAGTTTGTGATATGAATAAATCTTTTGGTTCCATCTCACAGGAATGATATTTTCAAAACAACCCTTATCAAATCTCGAGGACGATATTTTTCTTAAGGGGGGTAGTGTTGTAACACCCCAATTTTTTTTATTTTTTGGATTCATTCTTGATCTCAGGACCTCCCTCTTTCCCTAATGTGTGGAGTTTTTTTTCCTAGTGAAAACTTTTCAAATATGTTATTGGACTTGTTTAACCTCTCAAGAAAAACTTTTCTTTTATTAGTAGAACTAATTACATAATTATTTGCTTGATCATGATTTTCTTGAAAAATGGTTTTCCAAGGTTATATGGCCATATTTGAACTACAACCATTTGATAAATCCACTTAAAATTCCAACCAAAATATGGAGATGTCAGGTGATGTTTTTAAATCACTTTTATGCAAAAATATCTTTTATTCATAAAATATTTTGAGCTCTGCACCCAATTTTCTTCTCTGGTCCAGTGGGCAATTTTGCATTGTAACTCATTTAAATACTTCTTTCTAGCCTACACCAAAATTATGGGATGCTGGTAGTAGCTTATGATTCAACTTTATGCAAAAATTGTCAGGACCCCGACTCGATGTCACACCGATCTAGCCGGTAACACCTCATATCACTTTGCGGCCTCACGCACGGTATCCCCACGGGTGTCGCCTTACCTTTGCCCGGGACCGTTTGCGCCTTTTGGCTCATGTATATGATAGTGTCGCTAGCATCCATATGATAAAGAGCCCGGGCTGACATGACTAGTCGTAAACCCAAAGTGGCACAGACTTACAGGGACAGGCATCCATGACCCAGCTTCGAACGTGTCGGTCATCAGCAAATGGGTCCGGGCTGTAGCACTGGGCTAGCAGGACTCCGGTAAACCGGGCTGTAGCGGGCTAACAGGACTCCGGTACTCAAAGCGTGACATTTCCCCGAAGGGACAGACACAGGAACGAAGAAGGACACATGCCGACCAGCCTAAGTGTTCCGGAGCAGTAGCAAGCTACCATGGCTCGGTGGAAACACTAGGAGACATTTCCCGGTAAGAGAGGCTACTAAAGATAAGCAACTAGATGGTCAGATCCCACACATACCAAGCATTTCAATAACATACACACAATATGCTCGATATGTGCAATACAACATGGCATCACAAAATGACTCTACGACTGAAGTAGTTTATTCAATAGGCTCCGAGGAGCGAGATATTACAAACATGGGTCTCATGACCCAACACTCAGAGCATACAAGTCAAAGCACAAGCGGAAGCTATCATGTCTGAGTACAGACAACTATAAATGAAAAAGGCTGAGAAGCCTGACTATCTATCAGATCCTGCCGAGGGCACAAGATCGTAGCTGAGGTATCAAGCTAAACGTCGAAGTCCAAGCGGAACTACTAGTGAGACTGAGGTCTCTCTGCAAAACATAAAATAGGAAAACGTGAGTACAAATGTACCCAGCAAGACTTACATCAGATCTATCTACACATGCATCATTATCAACAAAGGGGATGGTGGAGTTTGACTGCAGCAAGCCAGCTTTGACTCGGTGGCTATCCTGAACTACGACTGCAAGTAACTCTTTTGAGGTGGCGCACACGAGTCCACATATTCACCATATCAATACACCACTATGGATCCGCTCCCGTCTCCCTACGAGAACGCCATCCATAGCACTCACGCTTATCTTGCGTATTTTAGAGTGTCCACTTTCACTTGTCTATGAACTATGCAAGGGGTCCACGTTTCCATATCCGAGGAATCCGGCTATTCGAATAGATGATGTTAACCCTGCAGGGGTGTACTTCTTCACACACGCTCTCGCCACTTACCGCCCTGTACACGTCATGTACCTCGGCAACCTTCAAGCGGAAGCCGGGCGAGGGAGTCGGCCACGACCTGACTAACCGAACAAGTCTCTAGTCCAGGTTTATCGCCTATTCGGGTTCCATCCGCAAGGAGATCCGGCCGGGGTGTCGCTCACGGCCCCAAACGATGTGTGTAGGGTTCCCAAGCCCACCAACCGGGTGCCACTTGGTACACCGGGCCACTGTGCCTAGTCTGTCCCAAGCCCACCTGTACCGGGTGCCACTTGGTAGACTACTAACACTACCTACAAACACCAGAAACTAGTTGCAACTCCTGGACAGAGATCAAGTTGATTAATAAGTCGAGAGAGCTTGGAGCGCCCGGAGCCCAATGTGTGGTAGTAACTGATCATGGATCACAAACACAGAACTCAGTTCCTGAGGACGGCTGCAATGAGACAACCCACCATGTACTCCTACATGGCCTCTCACCGCTGCCTTTACCAAATCGTGTTCACACACTTAGCTCACACATAGTAGGACATGTTCACACGCCTCTGATTCATCCCCGATGAATCAGACCTGACTCAACTCTAAGCAGTAGCAGGCATGACAAACAAGCATGAATGAGTAGGCACATCAGGTCTCAAACAACTCCTACTCATGCTAGTGGGTTTCATCTATTTACTGTGGCAATGACAGGTCATGCAAAGGATAAAGGGGTTCAGCTACCGCAGCAAGTATCAAATATGTCGTTGTTGTCCTAATGCAGTAAAAGAGAGCAGGAGCGAGAGAGTGGGATTTTATCGGAATGAACAAGGGGGTTTTGCTTGCCTGGCACTTCTGAAGATAACATTGAGTCTTCATCAGTGTCATCGATCACATCGTCGGTACACGTCTATCGAGAGGGGACAATTACCGGCAAATACAGAAAAAACACGATCAATGCAATGCACAATATGATGCATGCTATGACATGGCAATATGAATGTGTTTTGAGCTAATGCAACTAGCAACAGATTAAATGAAGTTGGTTTGAATACAAGATTCAAATTCAAACTCCATATGTGATTATTTAAATGTCATCCACTTCATTTGCCCTAAACAGTAGTGATAAGTTGTTCTAACATGCATGAAAATGGTACAGATGGATTCCTTGAATTTTTCTGATAATTTTTCATATATAAATTATTTAATTTGGAGTTACGGTTAATTTTCTATGAATTTTGGAAGTTTTAGGCATTTTCTGAAATTTCCTGAATTAAATTAAATCCAGAAAGCATTACTGCGTCAGCATGACGTTGGCATGACGTCAGCAAGTCAACAGGGGCCGGCTCGGGTCAAACCTGACGTGTGGGGTCCACACGTCAGTGACACAGGGGCTAATCCCGCGTTGACCCGGGCTTTGACCCACTACGGGGCCCACTGTCAGTGGCCGTGGGGGGGGGGGGTGTTTAGAGCGTCATTAGTGCTAATTAGGCGTGCCACGTCGGCAGTCGCCGGAGTGTCGCCGGTGACGACCACGGCCGACAGCGGAGGTGCACCGTGCGCTCGCTACGGAGCACCTTTTTACGTGCGGTTTGCTCCTACGGGTTCCTGGGAGGAAGGCGCATCTAAAGAGGTAAGTGACAACAGCTGGGGCGGCCGGAGCTGCCGGCGGCGAGCTCCTTTGCGGCTGCCGGAGTTCGGGCAATCTCGGGGTCGGGGTTAGGGAGCACGGCAGGAGGAGCTGGGGCGTGCTACGGACTCCTGAGATCACGGTGAGCATGTCAGTGGCCTCGGATACGAGCTGGGGTGGCTGTGGCCACGGCCACGCCATGGCCGGCGGCGAGAGATTCTCGGGCAAAGTGGTGGGGCTAGCTAGAGAGGGAGGTGGGGCACGGGGAGAGGGGGAATCGGGTCGAGGGCTCACCGCGGAGCTGCAGGGAGGGTTAGTGGGCTCGGGGGCGCACCGGAGTGGCCGAATCGACGGAGAAGATCCTCGGCGGCCGGCGAGGTGAAA
The DNA here is from genome assembly GCF_018294505.1 of Triticum aestivum. Taxonomy (NCBI): domain Eukaryota; kingdom Viridiplantae; phylum Streptophyta; class Magnoliopsida; order Poales; family Poaceae; genus Triticum; species Triticum aestivum. The sequence continues at coordinate 735,886,087 of NC_057801.1, forward strand.
AATGTCGGGGGCGGCGTTCCGGGGCTCTTCTGGTCGCGTGAGACGACGAGGAGGACGAGGGAGGCACTGCGGAGCTCAGGAGCACGTCGGGGAGGA
>NC_057801.1:735886491-735898603 GCF_018294505.1 Triticum aestivum
GTCGCGGACGGGATCCAGGGCAACGAGGGGAAGCAGGAGGTGGCTAGGGGGGGGAAGCAGGAGGTGGCCGAGGCAGCGTCGGCGAGCGCCACGCCTCGCCTCTGCTCGTCCTCCTGGCAGAGGAGGAAGAGGACAAAGAGGGAGGAGGTGGGCTGGGCCGGCTGGGGGAACTGGGCCGGCTCTGGTGGCTGCGCGGGTAAGGCCAGGTATGCTTGCTCTTTTTATTTTTTTTCTGTTTTCTAATTTCTGACATTTGTTTTGATTTAAATAAAATATTAAATCGTTTTATTTCCTTATGCCAATTTTTTGCAGGAGCTAGATATATTATTTCAGAGCTCCTTTATAATTGGCATAATATTTGGACATATATTAATATATATAATTAATATATTTCCAATGCAAATATTTATGCATTAATTCCAAATGCCCAAAATAAATACCTATGAGCTCTTAAAAATATTGGTTTGATTTTTTATCTCTGTCCAATATTTTCAGAGAGCAACATGAGCATTTTCTTGGACCTTTTTGGAGAAATTTTTATTTGGATCATTTTCAAAATGATTCTGAGGGTTTCACAGATCCCCATTTCAATTTAAATGGAAATTTGAACATGATGCACACACTCTGATGCATGACTAGCTAGGGTGTGACAACTCACCCCCACTAAACAAGAATCTCGTCTCGAGATTCAAGCGTAGGGTAAGGTGAAGGGTAACGCGGACTAGTATAATCTTCACGATCCAGGGTGCACTTCATAGGAACGTTGATTCGAACACCATCTTTGTCTTGTCGTCTTGCTCTGAGAACTCCAGCTAATCATGAAAAGAAGGGGAAAGGAAAACTCTAGAAGGATCGGTCTTCTCGAAGGTCGAACAACGCAGGATTAACTCACGGAATGAGACATAGAACCATCTCTCGGTTGAGACACGAGATACACATCAAGAGGGGGGGGGGAAAGAAACGGATGACGAAGGTTCACTAGGTAGACAACGATTCCACACCTAAGAAGGTGGTAAACGATTGTCCACGTAGCGAGGAGTTGAGTTGCCATGATACCACGACGAAACATCCTGAAGGAGGGTGATTCGTAGATTATCTGTCACATCCCTAGCTTCTGGTAATACTCTAGGCTAGCTTCATGTGTGCATCATGTCTATATTTTTGAAACTTGAATTGAGGAATATTGGAAGCCTCAAAACCCTAAATAAAAGAGGGGCAAAAACCCTAGAAATCTCATTCATTGCTCCAAAAGTGCTCTTCTTAAAATGTTGATAAATTTTGGTAAGGGTTCTGGTCCCAACCAAAATATTGAACATTTTTTAAGGATTTATTTTTGGGACTTTGAATTTAAATCATAGCTATTTGAATGGGACTTATATCTACTGTTAAATAAATATAGGTCCAATAATTCTGAAATATTTTTGTGGAGCATTGTTTTAATTCTTTTAGCTCCTAAAAATGTTGTCAGAAGCAAAATAAATTGAATTGGTTTCAAAACCAAATTCAAAACAAACCTGCAAAATAGAAAACAGAATTAAAAGAAACAGAATAAAAAAAAATTAAAAGAGTAGAAAACCTACCTGGGCCACTTACCGCAGCCCACCTGGCCCAGCTCCCCAGCCGGCCCAGCCCACCTCCCCCCCCTTGTCCTCTTCTTCCTCTGCCAGTAGGCAGAGGCGAGGCGTGGCGCGCGCCCGAAGAACTCCGGCCACCTCCTGCTTCGCCGTGGCAGCCTCCCCGACTCCCTCGCGACGCCACGGAGATGCCTCGACCCCCTCGACCGCCTCTCTCTTCCCCTGGACCTCATTCCCTCCTCTGTTTCCCTCTCGCGCACACCACCGAGCGGAGCTCGCCGCCATCGTCGCCGTACCCATGGCCACCGGCCACCCCTAGCCTCACCGACGCCCCCGGAAGCTCCGCGGGTCCTCCCTTTACCTCCTCAACGAGCCACGAGGCCCCGGACGTGCCGCATCGCCGCCATCGACATCGTCTTCTACCTCGGACCCGCCGGCCATCTTCGTCAAATTCGTCGGCTCCGGTGCCTCCCCGAGCTCGCAGAGGCCACCACTGCACCCGCTGTGAGCTCCTGTGCTGTTTCCCCCTCTCCGTTCTCTCGTTTGCACACCGCAGCTGCCACTTTGCCGACGACCGGAGCTCGCTGCCGCCGGCCATGCTGCCGTCGCGGCCATGGCCTGTTTCGGTCGCGTCCGAGCACGGCTTTGAGCTCGTGGGGCTCACAGGAAGCCCATGCGCAGCTCAGCTTGCCCAAAACCCCACCAGGGCCTCGCGCCCGTTACCACCCGAACTCCGCGCCGCCGCGAGCTCCGTTCCGACGAGCCCCGGCGTTCCCGCAGCCTCCCACCTACCCCATCAGATGCGGGAGAGCCCGGGCTACGCCCCGGTGCCCTCAGCCGCCGCCTCCGTCGCCTTTAGCGCAAGTCCGGCGCGTTGCCGCCGCTATATTGGTCGCCGCCGGCGTAAGTCCGGCGATGATGACGTGGGCATCATTAGCGGCTAACCCCCCCACACTAATCAACCCCCTAGGCCACTGACAGCGGGCCCCACCCCTGGTCAAACCCCAGTCAGCGCTGGGTTTGACCGGGATTAGCTCCTGTGTCACTGACGTGTGGCCCCCACACGTCAGATTTGACCTGGAGGCGCCCAGTTGACCTGCTAACGTCATGATGACGTCAGGCTGGCGCATTAATTCAATTACTGGATTTATTAATATTCAGGAAATTCCAGAAAATACCTAAAACTTCTAAAAATCATAGAAAATTAACCGTAACTCCAAATGAAATAAATTATATATGAAAAATTATCAGAAAAATTCAAGGAATCCATCTGAACCATTTTCATGCATGTTAGAACAACTTATAGCTGCTGTTTAGCACAAATCAATTAAAGGGCATTTGAATAATCACATATGGAGTTTGAATTTGAATTTTATATTCAAACCAACTTCATTTAATCTGTTGCTAGTTGCATTAGCCCAAAACACATTCATTTTGCCATGTCATGATCACGCATCACATTGTGCATTGCATTGATTGTGTTCCTTTCTGTGTTGCCGGTATTTGTCCCCTCTCGATAGACGTGATACCAATGACGTGATCGTTGACACTGATGAAGACTCAATGTTATCTTCAGAAGTGCCAGGCAAGCAAAACCCCCTTGTTCATTCCGATAAAATCCCACTCTCTCGCTCCTGCTCTCCTTTACTGCATTAGGACAACAACGACATATTTGTTACTTGCTGCGGTAGCTGAACCCCTTTATCCTTTGCATGACCTGTCATTGCCACAGTAAATAGATGAAACCCACTAGCATGAGTAGGAGTTGTTTGAGCCCTGATGTGCCTACTCATTTATGTTTGTTGTCATGCCTGCTACTGCTTAGAGTTGAGTCAGGTCTGAATCATCGGGGATGAATCAAAGGCGTGTGAACATGTCCTACTGTGTGTGAGCTAAGTGTGTGAACACAATTTGGTAAAGGTAGCGGTGAGAGGCCATGTAGGAGTACATGGTGGGTTGTCTCATTGCAGCCGTCCTCAGGAACTGAGTTCTGTGTTTGTGATCCATGATTCAGCTACTACCACGCATTGGGCCCGAAACCAATGGACCCTCTCGGCTTCTTGATCACCCTTGTCCTCTGTCCAGGAGTTGCAAGTAGTTTCTGGTGTTTGTAGTATGCTGGAGGCCGTGCGCAGCGCTGACCGTAGGGGTGGGCTGTGATGCGGTAGGCACGTGGCCGGGTAAACCGGGCGCCCGTTTGGTGTCACGGAACCCTGTACACATCGTTTGGGGCTGTGAGCGAAACTCCGGCCGGATCTCCTCATGGATGGAACCCGAATAGGCGATAAACCTGGACTAGAGACTTAGGTGATTAGGTAGGTCGTGGCCGACACCCATGTTGGGCTTCCGCTTGAAGGTTGCCGAGTACATGTCGTGTAAACGGCGGTAAGTGGTGAGAGCGTGTGTGAAGAAGTACACCCCTGCAGGGTTAACATCATCTATTCGAATAGCCGTGTCCGCGGAAAAGGACTTCTGGGTTGCTTATATCAGTTCATAGACAAGTGAAACTGGATACTCTAAAATACGCAAGATAAGCGTGAGTGCTATGGATGGCGTTCTCGTAGGAAGACGGGAGCGGATCCATAGTGGTGTATTGATATGGTGAATATGTGGACTCGTGTGCGCCACCTCAAAAGAGTTACTTGCAGTCGTAGTTCAGGATAGCCACCGAGTCAAAGCTGGCTTGCTGCAGTTAAACCCCACCATCCCTTTGTTGATAATGATGCATATGTAGATAGTTCTGATGTAAGTCTTGCTGGGTACATTTGTACTCACGTTTGCCTATTTTATGTTTTTTGCAGAGAGACTTCAGTCTCACTAGTATTTCCGCGTGGTCTTCGATGTTTAGCTTGTTACCTCAGCTACGATCTTGTGCCCTCGGCAGGATCTGATAGATAGTCAGGCTTCTCAGCCTTTTTCATTTATAGTTGTCTGTACTCAGACATGATAGCTTCCGCTTGTGCTTTGACTTGTATGCTCTGAATGTTGGGTCATGAGACCCATGTTTGTAATATCTCGCTCCTCGGAGCCTATTGAATAAACTACTTGAGTCGTAGAGTCATTTTGTGATGCCATGTTGTATTGCACATATCGAGCATATTGTGTGTATGTTATTGAAATGCTTGGTATGTGTGGGATCTGACCATCTAGTTGTTTATCTTTAGTAGCCTCTCTTACCGGGAAATGTCTCCTAGTGTTACCGCTGAGCCATGGTAGCTTGCTACTGCTCTGGAACACTTAGGCTGGCCGGCATGTGTCCTTCTTCGTTCCTGTGTCTGTCCCTTCGGGGAAATGTCACGCTTTGAGTACCGGAGTCCTGTTAGCCCACTACAGCCCGGTTTACCGGAGTCCTGCTAGCCCAGTGCTACAGCCCGGACCCACTTGCTGATGACCGACACGTTCGAAGCTGGGTCATGGATGCCTGTCCCTGTAAGTCTGTGCCACTTTGGGTTTACGACTAGTCATGTCAGCCCGGGCTCTTTATCATATGGATGCTAGCGACACTATCATATACGTGAGCCAAAAGGCGGAAACGGTCCCGGGCAAAGGTAAGGCGACACCCGTGGGAACACCGTGCGTGAGGCCGCAAAGTGATATGAAGTGTTACTGGCTAGATCGATGTGACATCGAGTCGGGGTCCTGACATTATCCCCTTAAGTGGCAAAAAGAATTACCTTTGATTCAAAGATCATTGAAACTCTTTATACCAGCCTAAGGTAATCACAAGCGATCATTTGGAGGGGTTCGGTAGAATGGCATACTCGGAATTGGATGATGTGGATTACCTTGTTGAAGACAATGTAATGGATGAATTTCCTTATCACCGGAGGTGGAAGAGACCCATGGTAGAATGGCACATTGGCGGTGCAAGCTAGGAACAAAATGCAAATGCTGGGAATGATTCTGGTAACTGGGGAAGAACCCAACAATAGAGAGTGAATTCACTGTTTGAAAAGATCATAGCATTGCCGAGGAAACTGAGAGCAAACCCAGTTAGTGCTGATGATAACACCTAGCGCTTGTGCGTGCTCTCAAGAACTTGAGCATTTCCATAATCATCAAGGTTTTACCAACATCCGTGTCAAGGATCCTGGCAACACAACATACTACCATGATGAATAGCGATGGACGATGCAGATGCAAAGGAGGATAACACTTTCTCGGATTTCACCTTAGCGAGGCCAAGCAAATAAAATCTGAATGATCGACCGAGAGACATTTAGCACTCCGCTTCTAATGTTCTCCTTGACGTGCTAGTGTAACCCAATCATAGATATGGTTTGCTAACTAGAACATCAAGTAAAGGTCGGACTTCGGGATCTCGAAATCCATAGGGGCAACTAGGGGGGTAAATCCTACGAAATCCCTATGGGGAGGTGGCCAACTTCCTCAAACAAGATACTACAATGATAGGTCTTCCGGCTGGGTGTGTTGGCCACGACATTCACTTTACCGGTTATCGAGGGACCAATATTATAGTTCTTGGGAAATGTTCCAACCATCGTATCTGCCTGAGATTTAGATCCGGTTGGTGTCAGGATATTCCAAACTCATCGAGTCTGGGAAGAAAATGAAAGTTTGCAACACAAATCGACGAGATGACGTTGCGAGATTCTTGGGAAATGAACTACGATAGAAAGCTCCAAAACATGAGCTGGTTCTGCTACACATGTGTGAACACGCTGCCTCAGACAAACATGATCACATGGTAGTCTTACAATAAAACACTACCGAGTTATGGTTGGGAGCCATCATCGAGGATGTCGAAGTTCTTTCATAAGTCCGGATTAGCTCTTATGAAGATACTCCTTCTCCTTGAACAAATCAGTCGGTGGCTTGGTGTGTTAGGATACACATATGGAATGAAGATGATCAGTCTATCAAACCACAGAATACTTCGCACGTGCATAACTGACTTGGGATGGTTCCAGAGGAGGCAAAAACATGCTTTCTCGAATTCACGTCGGCAACTTACATCAAATGCACGTGAATGAAAGGAAGTCACTTCTTTTATCCAAACATATACTTCATGAACGGGGCATGAAGAAAATGCTTTCAAAGTTTCCAACACTAACTTAATGTTCAACAACATCATGGAGGAGATAAGAATGTTGTCAATGGGCTCAACAACAACTCATCGGAATTTCCATATCACTGGACTTCCACCATCGTGTGAACACGGTGATAGCATTGGTCAGCCCCAAAAGATATAATGGTGTATGCCCGAGGGATCAACCACGAGTAAGACAACATTACGAACATCGTTGGTTCTGACTTGATTTGACGATAGCCCACACTCAAATCAAAGGATTGATATGACAATAGGTCCAGCAACTGATCACAGGGACCAATCGATGAAGATATCATCTTTCTTCAACACACACTACACAAGAATATCCCTTTGGAACGAACTAAGTCAGGCAAGCTTTTATCTTCCAACCCTCCAAGTTATTGTTTAGATTAACCAACTAGCTCAGGGATATCTAACACCGATTCTTGGAGAGAAGGTGGTTCACAAGAAACCAACTTGATCACGAGCTCAACATAGCGGTCAGGTGACAACCTGGTAATACTTCTGAGAAGATATTCAGAAAATCACGAGCCACCGGTATGTTACTAAGCTCGAGAACAATCTTGCTTTTCAGGGCAAGACGATATGATCAATAGAGCAAGAATTTGAAATAATCCTAACTCATCGATCGAGGAGTGAACCAGGAGAATGGACTAGGTAGCACGATCAATCTTAGAATGATGATTCAATAACCAACACACTAAGAATAAAATTATTGTCCTTTAACTACCCAGCAACGAGGTTGCTAGGCGTATTGATTTCACACATCACAATTCATTTGTCGGTATTCCGGTTGCATCAACATGAAGACCGAGGAATGACTAATGACGACAAGAAGTATCACTGTACCAGGAGTTCATAGGATGGTGTGCAATTCCTATAACAATCCCGATTTAAAGATGGTAATACTCCAAGGTAGAACAGAACAAAAGCTGGATTAGCAATTTGATCTGCGGAGCACAACTTCTTTGACCCAATCCTGGATATGGAAGAGGTACTGGAGTTTGTTTCTCCTAGTCATTCTGCGATAGAATGGCTTGACGGACCACAAGAGTAATAGGCATCGATAAACGAACGCACGCATACTCTTGACTATTAATTGATAGACGAGGGTCAGAATGCAACTAAAGAGAGACAACTCAAAGGAACTTATGATTTTCTGAGTTGTCGATGCATGGTTTAGCATGTCGAACGAATTCCACATGTTTCTTCCGGATAACCCATGCAGAAAAGTAGAACTGGCAGAGTTACAATGTAGAATCGAGAACCCATCGAGAGCACTCTGATTGTGATCTTTCGATCAGCGAGGAACATCTGCCATAAGCGGTTCATAGTATTTGGAAGAAAGGAATACCACGAACATCGAGGACTATCGCAAAGGTTACTAATATCCTAAAGGAACTAGCAAACACTATCAACATGAAATAAGTAGGGTGGATCTCGGGTTCAAAAACCCAGGAACAGAATGCCTACTAACTAATAACATCACGGGATGCTTTCGAGAATAAAAGCCAGAATCATCACACTGGGATCACAAAACATTGCTAGATTACTAGGTGACTCCCTAAACACCTAGGGCCATAATAGTAACTCCAACATAATGTCAAGGCAATAGAATACCTCAACTCAACAATTAGTGTGATTGAGCTGGCATAAAGGAGCATCGAAACCAAAGGGAAAGGATTTTGCAAGTGCATCAGACTGTTTAGAAACCTGGAATAACTCGGACAGCATAACGGCTGTAAATGCTTAGAAATGATTTGAGACATTCACAAAAATGGTGGCATAACCACTCAGAAGCACAATATTAAGGTTTCGAGATCAACAATTAACATACGGAAGTAGTAGGAACTGAACGGAGACTTAAATCCAACAGTCTTATAAGTCTGCGGATTAGCAACACGTGATCCTGATAGAAAAAAGAGAAAGCCTAGTTCTTAATCCCCGTAGAGGAGAAGATGATGACTCAGATCAGAAGGCCATGAGGTATAAGGAGTAAAAAGAGTCTTACGTTCCATCCCACAATCAATTCCCTTGTATAACTAAAGCATTTCTAGACTCAACTTCGACCAGTTTGGCTTGGTAATCCTACAGGCAGTCAAGCTCTGATACCAACGCTGTCAGGACCCCGACTCGATGTCACACCGATCTAGCCGGTAACACCTCATATCACTTTGCGGCCTCACGCACGGTATCCCCACGGGTGTCGCCTTACCTTTGCCCGGGACCGTTTGCGCCTTTTGGCTCACGTATATGATAGTGTCGCTAGCATCCATATGATAAAGAGCCCGGGCTGACATGACTAGTCGTAAACCCAAAGTGGCACAGACTTACAGGGACAGGCATCCATGACCCAGCTTCGAACGTGTCGGTCATCAGCAAATGGGTCCGGGCTGTAGCACTGGGCTAGCAGGACTCCGGTAAACCGGGCTGTAGCGGGCTAACAGGACTCCGGTACTCAAAGCGTGACATTTCCCCGAAGGGACAGACACAGGAACGAAGAAGGACACATGCCGGCCAGCCTAAGTGTTCCGGAGCAGTAGCAAGCTACCATGGCTCGGTGGAAACACTAGGAGACATTTCCCGGTAAGAGAGGCTACTAAAGATAAGCAACTAGATGGTCAGATCCCACACATACCAAGCATTTCAATAACATACACACAATATGCTCGATATGTGCAATACAACATGGCATCACAAAATGACTCTACGACTCAAGTAGTTTATTCAATAGGCTCCGAGGAGCGAGATATTACAAACATGGGTCTCATGACCCAACACTCAGAGCATACAAGTCAAAGCACAAGCGGAAGCTATCATGTCTGAGTACAGACAACTATAAATGAAAAAGGCTGAGAAGCCTGACTATCTATCAGATCCTGCCGAGGGCACAAGATCGTAGCTGAGGTATCAAGCTAAATGTCGAAGTCCAAGCGGAACTACTAGTGAGACTGAGGTCTCTCTGCAAAACATAAAATAGGCAAACGTGAGTACAAATGTACCCAGCAAGACTTACATCAGATCTATCTACACATGCATCATTATCAACAAAGGGGATGGTGGAGTTTGACTGCAGCAAGCCAGCTTTGACTCGGTGGCTATCCTGAACTACGACTGCAAGTAACTCTTTTGAGGTGGCGCACACGAGTCCACATATTCACCATATCAATACACCACTATGGATCCGCTCCCGTCTCCCTACGAGAATGCCATCCATAGCACTCACGCTTATCTTGCGTATTTTAGAGTGTCCACTTTCACTTGTCTATGAACTATGCAAGGGGTCCACGTTTCCATATCCAAGGAATCTGGCTATTCGAATAGGTGATGTTAACCCTGCAGGGGTGTACTTCTTCACACACGCTCTCGCCACTTACCGCCCTATACACGTCATGTACCTCGGCAACCTTCAAGCGGAAGCCGGGCGAGGGAGTCGGCCACGACCTGACTAACCGAACAAGTCTCTAGTCCAGGTTTATCGCCTATTCGGGTTCCATCCGCAAGGAGATCCAGCCGGGGTGTCGCTCACGGCCCCAAACGATGTGTGCAGGGTTCCCAAGCCCACCAACCGGGTGCCACTTGGTACACCGGGCCACTGTGCCTAGTCTGTCCCAAGCCCACCTGTACCGGGTGCCACTTGGTAGACTACTAACACTACCTACAAACACCAGAAACTAGTTGCAACTCCTGGACAGAGATCAAGTTGATTAATAAGTCGAGAGAGCTTGGAGCGCCCGGAGCCCAATGTGTGGTAGTAACTGATCATGGATCACAAACACAGAACTCAGTTCCTGAGGACGGCTGCAATGAGACAACCCACCATGTACTCCTACATGGCCTCTCACCGCTGCCTTTACCAAATCGTGTTCACACACTTAGCTCACACATAGTAGGACATGTTCACACGCCTCTGATTCATCCCCGATGAATCAGACCTGACTCAACTCTAAGCAGTAGCAGGCATGACAAACAAGCATGAATGAGTAGGCACATCAGGGCTCAAACAACTCCTACTCATGCTAGTGGGTTTCATCTATTTACTGTGGCAATGACAGGTCATGCAAAGGATAAAGGGGTTCAGCTACCGCAGCAAGTATCAAATATGTCGTTGTTGTCCTAATGCAGTAAAAGAGAGCAGGAGCGAGAGAGTGGGATTTTATCAGAATGAACAAGGGGGTTTTGCTTGCCTGGCACTTCTGAAGATAACATTGAGTCTTCATCAGTGTCATCGATCACATCGTCGGTACACGTCTATCGAGAGGGGACAATTACCGGCAAATACAGAAAAAACACGATCAATGCAATGCACAATATGATGCATGCTATGACATGGCAATATGAATGTGTTTTGAGCTAATGCAACTAGCAACAGATTAAATGAAGTTGGTTTGAATACAAGATTCAAATTCAAACTCCATATGTGATTATTTAAATGTCATTCACTTCATTTGCCCTAAACAGTAGTGATAAGTTGTTCTAACATGCATGAAAATGGTACAGATGGATTCCATGAATTTTTCTGATAATTTTTCATATATAAATTATTTAATTTGGAGTTACGGTTAATTTTCTATGAATTTTGGAAGTTTTAGGCATTTTCTGAAATTTCCTGAATTAAATTAAATCCAGAAAGCATTACTGCGTCAGCATGACGTTGGCATGACGTCAGCAAGTCAACAGGGGCCGTCTCGGGTCAAACCTGACGTGTGGGGTCCACACGTCAGTGACACAGGGGCTAATCCCGCGTTGACCCGGGCTTTGACCCACTACGGGGCCCACTGTCAGTGGCCGTGGGGGGGGGGTGTTTAGAGCATCATTAGTGCTAATTAGGCGTGCCACGTCGGCAGTCGCCGGAGTGTCGTCGGCGACGACCACGGCCGACAGCGGAGGTGCACCGTGCGCTCGCTACGGAGCACCTTTTTACGTGCGGTTTGCTCCTACGGGTTCCTGGGAGGAAGGCGCATCTAAAGAGATAAGTGACAGCAGCTGGGGTGGCCGGAGCTGCCGGCGGCGAGCTCCTTTGCGGCTGCCGGAGTTCGGGCAATCTCGGGGTCGGGGTTAGGGAGCACGGCAGGAGGAGCTGGGGCGTGCTACGGACTCCTGAGATCACGGTGAGCATGTCAGTGGCCTCGGATACGAGCTGGGGTGGCTGTGGCCACGACCACGCCATGGCCGGCGGCGAGAGATTCTCGGGCAAAGTGGTGGGGCTAGCTAGAGAGGGAGGTGGGGCACGGGGAGAGGGGGAATCGGGTCGAGGGCTCACCGCGGAGCTGCAGGGAGGGTTAGTGGGCTCGGGGGCGCACCGGAGTGGCCGAATCGACGGAGAAGATCCTCGGCGGCCGGCGAGGGGAAAAATGTCGGGGGCGGCGTTCCGGGGCTCTTCTGGTCGCGTGAGACGACGAGGAGGACGAGGGAGGCACTGCGGAACTCAGGAGCACGTCGGGGAGGAGAGGGGGTGGCGGTGGCC